>NC_068437.1:21340412-21347912 GCF_023373465.1 Oncorhynchus keta | reverse complement strand
AACTCATTCCAAACCATCTCAATTGGTTTGAGGTCGGGTGATTGTGGAGGCCAGGTTATCTGATGCAGCGTCCACCACTCTCCTTTGTCGAATAGCCCTTACACAGCCTGGAGGTATGTTGGGTCATTGTCCTGTTGAAAATCAAATGATAGTCCAACTAAACGCAAACCAGATGGGATGGTGTATCGCTGCAGAATGCTGTGGTAGCCATGCTGGTTAAGTGTGGCTTGAATTCCAAATAAATCACTCACTGTGTCACCAGCAAAGCACCCCCACATCACACCACCACCTCCATGCTTCACGGTGGGAACCACATATGAGATTTTCCATTTCGCTACCCTGTTTCTCACACAGACACAGCGGTTGGAACCAAACATCTCAAATTTTGACTCATCAGACCAAAGGACCGATTTCCACCGGTCTAATGTCCATTGCTCGTGTTTCTTGGCCCAAGCAAATCTTCTTATTATTGGTGTCCTTTAGTGGAATGTTAGTTAAAAAGACTGTTACCCAGACTAGAGACATTCAAGGGGCGGCAGATAGCCTAGTGGTTAGAGTGTTGGGATCGAATCCCAAGAGCTGACCAGGTAAAAATCTGTCGTTCTGCCCCTGAGCAAGGCAGTTAACCCAGTGTTCCCTGGGCGCCGATTATGGCAACCTCTGATTCAGAGGGGTTGGGTTAAATGCGGAAGAGAACTGAATGCATCTCTTTCCACTCCTTTAAAACATTTAATTAGCGCCCCTTGTGTGCTTTTCCGGTAATACCCTGGTATGGTACAGAAACTGTATGACGATTTGAGAATCTGGATACCTCCCAGCCTTAATGTTTTGGAATATTTTTTTCTTTACTGGCTTCATTTTCACTGTGTCATTTAGGTTAGTATTGGGGAGTAACCACAATGTTGATTCATTCTTCAGAGTTTAATGGCTGTGGTACGAAAAAAACTATTTTAAAGTCACCAATTGCCTCATGGTGAAATTCCTTAGGTTTCCTTCCTCTCCGGCAACTGAGTTGGGAAAGTCGCCTGTATCGTTGTAGTGACTGCATGTGTTGATACACCACCCAAGGTGAAATTAATATCTTCACCATGCTCAAAGGGATATTCATTGCCTGCTTTAAAATATATATAATGTATCCACCAATTGGTGCCTGTCTTTGAGAGGCATTGGAAAACCTCGCTGGTCTGGGGTTGAATCTGTGTTTGAAATTCACTGCTTGACTGAGGGACCTTACAATTACCTGTATGTGTGGGGTACAGAGATGAGGTAGTCCATATACAAAAATCATGTTAACACTATTTTTGAACACAGTGAGTCCATGCAATTTATGTGACTTGCTAAACAGACTTTTACTCCCGAGCCTATTTAGGCTTGCCATAACAAAAGGGTTGACATACTTGACATTTCAGCTTTTCATTTTTTATCAATTTGTAGAAATGTCTAAACATTCCACTTTGACAAATTGTCATCACTGGCCTACACACACACACAATCTCAATTGAATCTATTTAAAATTCCGTCTGTAACATAACAACATGTCGATGTGAATACTTTCTGTAGGTGTCTGCATACGAGAGGTGTACGTGTTTTGTATGTCTTTGTCTTCGGCGCTACCAAATTCTTTAACTTACTTGTGAGCAGAATGTTCATGGTTGCCGTTTAAGAATGAGCCATCTGAATGGAGAACAGGCTACCATTGTGTGTGTGCAGTTGTAAGAATCGAACAGATATTTCAATCAATTTAGTTTATCGGAACCTCTAAGAAAGCACAAGTAATTTTATTGCAATGGCCTACAATGTCTCCAATGCCACAAAGTGGTAGCCTTGTGGCATTTTCATGGGTAAAACATACAGCAAAACATGTATCAGAAACCCAAGGCTAGTTGTTAGTCTTTCCAATTGTCCTGAACAATGTTTCATAAGATATATAGTTGATGACCTTCCATTCATTCAAGCGCGCACAGATTGCCATAGAGTGCATTTGCTTGCTTCGTACAGTTAGGAAAATGACTCTCAATTTGATCTCGAAATTGCTTCAATTATTTACATAGATTCTGTTTGAAAACTGCATGGCCATTATGATTAGGTTCTGCAGCTGTTGAAATGTTTAGTTTCTTTTGTCATAGAGCAGTTGGGTGTATGTTGTACTGTATTTTATCAAGGCATATTGAATAGAGGAAACCTTTTGAGTTTAAGTTGAGGGTGTGATTTGTGCTTTTGAATAGTTGAATAGGCCTAGAAGTCACACTGTGAACTTCTGAAGCTTTGTCTATTGTGAACAATTGTTATGATTTTTAAGGAGAGGTCTGTGGGGAGCACATGTTTAGAAGCCATTTTCTTTTGTGTTGCTTGAGAGGAACATGTCGGGATTCAGTGCAATTTGTCACCTTTGTTGTGTTAAGTGGTGTATATGGATCAGAGGTGTGTGTGTGTGTGTGTCTGTGTGTGGTGTGCCTGTGATTCAAATCGCCATCTCTCCACCACTGCTTAGTGAGAGAAGTATGCATTGAGATTTGTTGGGTAAAGCGGGTGCTGCTGCTGAGAGATAGAGATGAACTGGTCTTTAACCATGATGTTTACAGGACATGTAAACCCACTCTGTATCCAACCTTTCATCTCCACTGTGGTGATGCTCTGCTCTGCTCCATCTCCCTGGAGTCTTTCAGAGATTAACAAGGTTACTCAGAGGCTTAAAATAAACAGTCCCCTCTTCTCCATCACTATCCTACCCATACAACTCCCACAAATCTCTTCCTCTACTGCATTTCTGAAGGATTCCATTTCATGACATTCTGCCAATACACAGAGGGAAATAAACTAGTACTAGGGTCTATGATTCTTCTCTCTCTCACTGTTCACTACCTCTCATTCCCTCACAATCAAATCGGAATGGAATATCAACATGGCTAGTTCCTGAGCTGAGCCTCTTTGTCCCCTCAGATCACCATCTCCTCTCTTCCCTTCCTCCTTCCACATACCTCCTCCCTCTTCGTATCTCCCAGTTCTTTATTTCGAAGGTTAAGTTACTCCACAATTTGTCGCCATGACGTTGCGGTGGTAGCAACAGCGAGATGGGAGTCAGGTTGTGTGGGGCTAGCTAATTAAATAGCCTCTGGCTAGCTCTACACTACTACGCAAAAACAATGTCACCCTTTCTGACTGGCTCTCTCCATTAGACATTTAACAGGTTAGACACATGGAAGAATAGGATTACTAGACACATGACTATGAATACATTGTTTTAGCCACAATCTCATGAAATACTAAAAGGGCTATGATTGAGTGTTGGTCCTCGGTTGTAGCAAGTGCAAGGTTTTTGAATGGAATGAGAAAGCATTGCCTGGAGGCTTCACCTTACCATGTAATAAAACCCATGTGGAGAGACCATGTAAAGAAGATGTGACCATAGTGTTCCTAAGGCTCAGTGTTGTGGTTCCCCAGGGTGAGAAGGACTGGGAGAAGTATGAGGTGGCCCGCCGGTTGAAAAGCTGTGTGAATGGGATCCGCCAGCAGTACCAGCAGGACATCAAGTCCAAACAGATGGAGACCCGCCAGAGAGCTGTGGCCCTTTACTTAATAGATAAGGTCTGTCTCTCTGTGACCCTCCTCTGCCATACACAGGTTGATGGGTATTAAACCACAGCCAAGGGAAAATGTAAATACTCCAGTTCTTTAGTTAGTCACCCCATTCTGCCAGACCATATCCCCTGTGTATGCTAACTCTGGTAGTTTCCTCCAGCTGGCCCTGAGAGCGGGTAACGAGAAGGAGGAGGGCGAGACGGCGGACACGGTGGGCTGCTGCTCCCTGAGGGTGGAGCACATCACCCTCCACGACCTTCTGGAGGACAAGGAGTGTGTGGTGGAATTTGACTTCCTGGGTAAAGACTGTATCCGCTACTACAACAAGGTCCCCGTCACCAAGAGGGTAAGGAGCCAGCAGCCTCAGTACTACTAACAAGGGATGTCTGAAATTGCACCCTAAATGTACTACTTTTGGCCAGGCAGTCAGAGTAGGTGCCCTGGTGTGGAGGACTGTAGAGCACCCTGGGGAGAGCTTTTAAATTGAGGAATATGCCAACACTAAAACCCAAAAGACTGCTTTATGTGTTCAAGATAAAGTATTGATGAAAAAATGTATCCCAAAACTTGTCGACTCAAACTTTTAACTGATTTTCCCATCATGCCCTAATATTAAAGAAACCGTCCATAATTTCTATAAAATATGACCTATCATTAAAGCTGGAATCCTTAATGGTGAAACAGCCATATCCGGTGGCGATATTACATCAACAAAGTTATTGCAAACAACGAACACTGTTTTTTCCCCCCTCGGACATCAAGGCACATGCGATAGAGCACAATATGTGATGCTATTTTGTATCATTTATCCCATGCTGCGCTATGGTCAGCTTGGAAGCAAAAACAACGGTGGTGCAGCGACCAGTGGCCCCGTTTCCTGCTACTGCAGATTGCATCTTTAATTACAATATGAGTGAACTAGTTTTCCTTCCAAAGAATGGAAATGAGGTATGTTAAAAAGCAGCTTTTCTGTGTTTCAATGGTGTGGGCATACCCCAAAAACAGAATGGTGTGGGCATACCCCAAAAACAGAATGGTGTGGGCATACCCCAAAAACAGAATGGTGTGGGCATACCCCAAAAACAGAATGGTGTGGGCATACCCCAAAAACAGAATGGTGTGGGCATACCCCAAAAACAGAATGGTGTGGGCATACCCCAAAAACAGAATGGTGTGGGCATACCCCAAAAACAGAATGGTGTGGGCATACCCCAAAAACAGAATGGTGTGGGCATACCCCAAAAACAGAATGGTGTGGGCATACCCCAAAAACAGAATGGTGTGGGCATACCCCAAAAACAGAATGGTGTGGGCATACCCCAAAAACAGAATGGTGTGGGCATACCCCAAAAACAGAATGGTGTGGGCATACCCCAAAAACAGAATGGTGTGGGCATACCCCAAAAACAGAATGGTGTGGGCATACCCCAAAAACAGAATGGTGTGGGCATACCCCAAAAACAGAATGGTGTGGGCATACCCCAAAAACAGAATGGTGTGGGCATACCCCAAAAACAGAATGGTGTGGGCATACCCCAAAAACAGAATGGTGTGGGCATACCCCAAAAACAGAATGGTGTGGGCATACCCCAAAAACAGAATGGTGTGGGTGTATACCGGTCATAAAAAAAATGTATTAATGACAAGTAAACAGCTCAGCCAAAGAGCCATCTCGGACAAAAAACATAACGTTACACGAGGAAATAGCAAGCATTTTGGGAAAGGTCTGTTTGAGATACAAGTTTGAGGTGTGTTTAAAAAATATAAAAAAAATCTCAATGCATGCTTTGGCCACATGCTTTGGCCACATAGGCCAAGTCCACATTATTTGTGTACGAGTTAACAGAATGAGTTTTTAAAAGGTGAGATTTTAAAAGGATAGTTATGTTACTTTAAATCCATCAAAGCAATTCTGACACCAAAAAAAAACAGAATAGAGAAATGTATTTTTCAATTTTCGCCTGGTTCCGTTCTGTGTTCTGCCAAGCAGCTGCCTGTCAGGTGGAAATGAGGCTAAACAACATTAGCTGGTGAGTGTCAGGATTCAGCTCCTGTATGATTCAGCCATGATTCCACCATGCTATCTCCAAGATCGAATAGAAATGTTGCACCTGACAGACAGTTCTTTTTTTCTTTTTTTTGGCAGAACGTGTAATTATTCAAATGAGAGTATATTTAAAAGCAACACATCAGGTAAAGTTAATGAGTGTTCTGAATATTTTAGCATGTTTATTCCGAGGGAAGGGGATAGATAGCTGGTTAATTTCAGATTAGATGGAAGGAATTCTCATTCCAGCTCCATGGGAGAGGATGATGAATTGCAATGCAAAGTGTTGGATAGCCAGATCATCACAATCATTCATTATCTGTTTACCAAGCTTCACTTGCCAGCATCTGCATTCTGTGTCCGGTCACTTTGCTTATCATCTCAACAGAATTTAGAATGTTGAACCACCATACTGCTGCATTCTCCTATCAAACATAGCTGTGTCGTAGACATCTGTTCATACATAAACAGCCTGTGATGAGTGCAGATTGTTGCCATGTTTTCAGGTCCATCCTGATGACACCGACACACTGGTTGATCAATCAGCCGTTGTCTCTGCTGCTCCACTCCAGACACTGAGTCTGGAATAAATCTTTCGAAATCCTCACGTGTCCATCCGTTCATCACAGGCTCTTATTTCCCTATTAATTTAGTTCTGGCATAAGAATAAATTGTCATTCAAATCAGTCTGTTTTGAAAAGCAACACATCTGCTACCATTAATTAGTTCCTTGCATATTTTAGCTGGTTTATTTAGAGCAGGAGGAAAACAGGACTTCTTGGAAATGTCAAATATAATTGAGTGGATCATTTTTCCTCTCTCCCCTGTGAGCTGGAAGAATGGGGTAGACAGCCCTGGGCTCTCCTATCATGACCAGTGTGTAGACTAGCTGTGAGCAGCGGTTTCTGGTCTGGAGGTCTAGGACCGACAGGGTGGGATGTAAAACCAGTCTTTGTCTTGTCCTTGTTTTGTTTATCCAGGTGTTCAAGAACCTCACGCTCTTCATGAAGAACAAGGAGCCTGGAGACGACCTGTTTGATCGCCTCAACGTGAGTCGCACAGAACCAGTCTGGCTTGTTTATCTCAACATGTAAAAAAGAAAACATCCCTCACAGCATGTTGCTGTGCTGTAGACGGCTGTAGCCTGACGATATGGTGAAGCCCAGTGAGTGACCATAACAGCCGCAAGTGTGAATTTAGCCTCAGAGAACCCTCTCCATCCCGCTGTGTGTTTGCCTGTAGCCTCTGTCTACTCCCAGCCTCTCCGGTGCCTTAAAGGGAGAGCGGGAAGGCAAAGAGGCCAATATTGGGTGGGTGGATTATATATAAATCCTCTGTCCTTTCACCTCTCCTTTCGGCAGAAGGAAGGCATCGTCGCCAGGCAGTGGAGCAGGTCTTGCCCGGTGGCCAAGGTTATTGCTATGATTGGTGTGAAATGACATGGTTGTGATCTGCTCCTGAGAGGCGGGCGGGGGGGCTCCTTTGTGACCTATGGCATCAGGAAATGGAGGGGCATGTTGGAGGGTGAAATGTTAATCGCTGCTCTGAGCCGAGCTGATTGACACTTTTTTTAAAAGGCCAGGTGAGCGGGTGGGAGATGATGTAAGCACCAGCCACGGAAGAAATTGGTACAGGCTCTAACTGCCTTCCCTCCACCACGTTTAGCTGGGCCAGGCTTGAGACCTGTTTATCCACCTGCTACAGACAGTAAAAGGGTCTGAGTTTGTGTGACTGTCAGTGTGCATGTACAGTAGCCTATATAAAGGAACCGCAGTGGGTAGTACAGTACATGTCTGACTCAATGTTGCTACTGGAGTGAGTGGTCGGTTCAAACTTCTACCTCCCGTGTGGCTGAGTTGGTAGAGCATGTCACT